>NC_081361.1:97060603-97088103 GCF_030684315.1 Stegostoma tigrinum | reverse complement strand
AGCAACAGCGTTTCAAATTTATTCACGCCATACAAACAGAAAACATTTGTGTGTCTGATGAGGGAAAGTGAAAATGGAATTGTCAAACTTTACCTTGTTTTCATTTGGGCTTGGAATGACTAATTTTCAAAATGAACAGCAATTACTTTACGCAATAAGACTTCCTGATTTGTGCACTAATTAATTATATAGTGGGAGCTCAGCTTAGCGGGGAGCCTCTGATGGTTTCTTGAAGATTTGATAATGTAGGATTGGAGCAAAATACTCGAGCCATCCTTCTCCTTTACTTTTACTGAGACAATTTGTTGACTAATCATTCACAATTTGCCAAGAAGCAGTTTTTGTCAGACAATGCCAGTAACATTAAGCTTGCATGTCATCCTGGATGGACAACACATGAAGCATTTGTTTGTAATCCATTTTACAAAAAGGACATAAATGGCACAGAAAAATATTTTCAGGACTGAAGACAGATCTACAGTGATAAAACTATCAGGATCAGAGTGAAGAGCTGACGTTTCAGGCCTAGAGAAGGGTCTAGGCCCAAAACGTCAGCTTTCCTGCTCCTCTGATGCTGCTTGGCCTGCTGTGTTCATCCAGGTCGACACCTTGTTATCTCAGATTCTCCAGCAGATTCTGCAGTTCCTACTATCCCAGGATCAGGGTGGGCATGTTATGGGGTAATAAGATTACGAGGTGATTGACTGATCTCTGAAAGTATGGAGCAGTCTGTTAGAATAGACATATGTTGTGGGCAGTGGGGGGAAGATATTGTGAAAACCAGGTCTTTAGGCACAAGAATCTTGATGTATGGTCGCCTCTCTCTGTTGCTATTGAAGCCAGTAGCATCCCTTCACATTAAAAAGATTTGAGTTTGCATCCAGTACACTGTGCTTCTGGCCTGTGTGTCTTAAAAGGCATTCTGTTTGTCTGAAATGGATGCTGCTCTGCTACAGTCATAGAGGTATGGGAACAGGCCCTTCAGCCCAAATCATCCATCCTGACCATCTTCCATAAACTGAACTGACTTTAATTGAGCGAAGCTCCTTCTGCTTGACTGTGGAAGACTTGGACTGAAACGAAAGCAGGAAATAGAGGAATATGCAAGACAGGGGCTCCCTGGTTGCCCGAAACGAAGCTCAAGGCAATAACCCAGGAGGTAGGGCCGAGTGGTAACTTTAGTAGATTATTAATCCAGAGATCATGTAATATTCTGGAGACCTGGGATCAAATCCCATTGACAGCAGATGGTGGAATTTGAATTCAATTTTAAAAATCTGGAATTATGAGTCTAATGAAGACTCTGAAACAGCCACTAACTGTCAGTGACAAACCAGGTGGTTTTTTCTGAGTTCACCCAGAAAGGAAATCTGCCATCCTTATTTGGCCTGGAATTCATATGACTCCAGACTGACAGAATTAACTTATTTTTATTTATTTGTCACATGTACTAAGTATGGGAAGACATAAGGCCTGCAAAAAATGCACAAAATTGCCATTCTCTGCCGCTCGACTTGGTTAAAAACCAGAATTAAAAGATTTAACAAGGCAAAAGATAAGCAAGAAAATAAGTCCAGATTTCAGATTCCCAAGTCCCATCAAAAATGCACAAAATTGCCATTCTCTGCCGCTCGACTTGGTTAAAAACCAGAATTAAAAGATTTAACAAGGCAAAAGATAAGCAAGAAAATAAGTCCAGATTTCAGATTCCCAAGTCCCATCAAAAATGCACAAAATTGCCATTCTCTGCCGCTCGACTTGGTTAAAAACCAGAATTAAAAGATTTAACAAGGCAAAAGATAAGCAAGAAAATAAGTCCAGATTTCAGATTCCCAAGTCCCATCTCCGCAAATGTGCATTGTGATCGCTGCGACAACATCACAGCCTCCCTGGCCCCACTCTCACCATCACCGTCTCACCCTCCGACTCTCGCTGTCACTGCCTCACTGTCCCACTCTCACCAAAACTGCCTCACCATCCCCACTCTCACTGACACTGCCTCACCGTCCCCACTCTCACCGAAACTGCCTCACTGTCCCCACTCTCACTGTCACTGTCTCACTGTCCCCACTCTCACTGTCACTGCCTCACTGTCCCCCCTCTCGCTGTCACTGCCTCACCGTCCCCACTCTCGCTGTCACTGCCTCACTGTCCCCACTCTCACTGTCACTGCCTCACTGTCCCCACTCTCGCTGTCACTGCCTCACTGTCCCCACTCTCACTGTCACTGCCTCACCGTCCCCACTCTCACCGAAACTGCCTCACTGTCCCCACTCTCACTGTCACTGCCTCACGGGCCCAACTCTCACCGTCACTGCCTCACTGTCCCCACTCTCACCGAAACTGCTTCACTGTCCCACTCTCACCAAAACTGCCTCACCATCCCCACTCTCACTGTCACGGCCTCACAGTTCCCACTCTCACTGTCACTGCCTCACTGTCCCCACTCTCACTGTCACTGTCTCACTGTCCCCACTCTCACTGTCACTGCCTCACTGTCCCACTCTCACCAAAACTGCCTCAACATCCCCACTCTCACTGTCACTGTCTCACTGTCCCCACTCTCACTGTCACGGCCTCACCATCCCCACTCTCACTGTCACTGCCTCACCGTCCCCACTCTCACCGAAACTGCCTCACTGTCCCCACTCTCACTGTCACTGTCTCACTGTCCCCGCTCTCACTGTCACTGCCTCACTGCCCCCACTCTCACTGTCACTGTCTCACCGTCCCCACTCTCACCGTCACTGTCTCACTGTCCCCACTCTCACCATCACTGCCTCACTGTCCCCACTCTCACTGTCACTGCCTCACTGTCCCCACTCTCACCGAAACTGCCTCACTGTCCCACTCTCACTGTCACTGCCTCACTGTCCCACTCTCACTGTCACTGCCTCACTGTCCCTGCTGTCTCCATCACTGCCTCACTGTCCCCACTCTCACTGTCACTGCCTCACTGTCCCCACTCTCACTGTCACTGCATCACTGTCCCCACTCTCACCGAAACTGCCTCACTGTCCCCACTCTCACTGTCACTGTCTCACTGTCCCCACTCTCACTGTCACTGCCTCACCGTCCCCACTCTCACCGAAACTGCCTCACTGTCCCCACTCTCACTGTCACTGTCTCACTGTCCCCACTCTCACTGTCACTGCCTCACTGTCCCCACTCTCACCGTCACTGCCTCACTGTCCCCACTCTCACTGTCACTGCCTCACCGTCCCCACTCTCACCGAAACTGCCTCACTGTCCCCACTCTCACTGTCACTGTCTCACTGTCCCCGCTCTCACTGTCACTGCCTCACTGTCCCCACTCTCACCGTCACGGCCTCACCGTCCCCACTCTCACCGAAACTGCCTCACTGTCCCCACTCTCACTGTCACTGTCTCACTGTCCCCACTCTCACCGTCACGGCCTCACCGTCCCCACTCTCACCGAAACTGCCTCACTGTCCCCACTCTCACTGTCACTGTCTCACTGTCCCCACTCTCACTGTCACTGCCTCACTGTCCCCACTCTCACCGTCACTGCCTCACTGTCCCCACTCTCACTGTCACTGCCTCACCGTCCCCACTCTCACCGAAACTGCCTCACTGTCCCCACTCTCACTGACACTGTCTCACTGTCCCCGCTCTCACTGTCACTGCCTCACTGTCCCCACTCTCACCGTCACGGCCTCACTGTCCCCACTCTCACTGTCACTGCCTCACCGTCCCCACTCTCACTGTCACTGCCTCACCGTCCCCACTCTCACCGTCACTGCCTCACTGTCCCCACTCTCACCGAAACTGCCTCACTGTCCCCACTCTCACTGTCACTGTCTCACTCTCCCCACTCTCACTGTCACTGCCTCACCGTCCCCACTCTCACCGTCACTGTCTCACTGTCCCCACTCTCACCATCACTGCCTCACCGTCCCCACTCTCACTGTCACTGCCTCACTGTCCCCACTCTCACCGAAACTGCCTCACTGTCCCACTCTCACTGTCACTGCCTCATTGTCCCACTCTCACTGTCACTGCCTCACTGTCCCCACTCTCACCGAAACTGCCTCACTGTCCCCACTCTCACTGTCACTGTCTCACTCTCCCCACTCTCACTGTCACTGCCTCACCGTCCCCACTCTCACCGTCACTGTCTCACTGTCCCCACTCTCACCATCACTGCCTCACCGTCCCCACTCTCACTGTCACTGCCTCACTGTCCCCACTCTCACCGAAACTGCCTCACTGTCCCACTCTCACTGTCACTGCCTCATTGTCCCACTCTCACTGTCACTGTCTCACTGTCCCTGCTGTCTCCATCACTGCCTCACTGTCCCCACTCTCACTGTCACTGCCTCACTGTCCCCACTCTCACTGTCACTGCCTCACTGTCCCCACTCTCACCGAAACTGCCTCACTGTCCCCACTCTCACTGTCACTGCCTCACCGTCCCCACTCTCACCGAAACTGCCTCACTGTCCCCACTCTCACTGTCACTGTCTCACTGTCCCCACTCTCACTGTCACTGCCTCACTGTCCCCACTCTCACCATCACTGCCTCACTGTCCCCACTCTCACTGTCACTGCCTCACCGTCCCCACTCTCACCGAAACTGCCTCACTGTCCCCACTCTCACTGTCACTGTCTCACTGTCCCCGCTCTCACTGTCACTGCCTCACTGTCCCCACTCTCACCGTCACGGCCTCACTGTCCCCACTCTCACTGTCACTGCCTCACCGTCCCCACTCTCACTGTCACTGCCTCACCGTCCCCACTCTCACCGTCACTGCCTCACTGTCCCCACTCTCACCGAAACTGCCTCACTGTCCCCACTCTCACTGTCACTGTCTCACTGTCCCCACTCTCACTGTCACTGCCTCACCGTCCCCACTCTCACCGTCACTGCCTCACTGTCCCCACTCTCACCGAAACTGTCTCACTGTCCCCACTCTCACCGTCACTGTCTCACTGTCCCCACTCTCACTGTCACTGTCTCACTGTCCCCACTCTCACCGTCACTGCCTCACTGTCCCTGCTGTCTCCATCACTGCCTCGCCCTCCCTGGTCTCACCATCGCTGCCTGACTGGCCCGCTCTCTAACTGCCTCTGACACACTGGCCCATCATGCAAATCAAGAACAGGTGAAGGAGAAGGCAATCATAAGTTTTCCATAAGGGCCCCAAGGTGAAATGGAAATGAGCTGGGAGCTGGCGCCCTGAGAAGTCTATCCCCTAGAGTTTGGTTTGGAATGTTGTTGCAACATGCTCAAAGAGGGCCATTGGTGCGTGGCCATGTTCAGGGGGTACTGCTTCACAGTGTATCTTCTACCACGACACCACAATCCTGTCAAGCTGCTTAATTTACCTTCACTATGAGCCCATCAGCCATCCCAGGCAGTGTTACATTCCCAATCAGGCAGTGGACTTCAATTCAGTCCCATAGGCTTGCTAAGCAGTTATCCTCTGACTTCCCTCTTGCTGTTTCCCCATGCCTCCATCTCTTCAAATATACCATCTGATGCAAAAACAAAACGAGGTGAATTCTGGAAAACTTCAATAAGAATATTGTGGACAGTGAACATTTTAGGCTGATGATCTTTCATTAAAACTGATCAGTTTGATCAGCTGCGATCATATTGAATGACAAAGGGGTCTCCAGAGGCTGAATGACCTACTTCTGCTGCTACTTCTTAACTTCTTTTATAAATACAGCGTGTTAATATTCTCTGAAGTGGAATGCCTAAGCTTGCAGGTGACCCCAAGTAGCTGGGAAAAATAGGATTGCTACCAAAAGAGATTAAATTCAAAGAAATTTACTGTTAGTAGGCTTGGAGAAAAATGTATTTAATATTAAAGAATTTAAAATTCCCTTCCATAGGAAGGGTATTATTAACTTGGAGAGGTTGCAGAAAAAATTTAACCAGGATGTTACCAGGCCTGGAGGGTTTGAGTTTTGAGGAGAGGCTGGATAGGCTGGGACTTTTTTCACTGGAACCTTTGAGGTTGAGGGCTGATATAACAGAGGTTTATGAAATCAGGAGGGGCATAGATAAGATGAAGAGCAAAAGTCTTTTTCCCAGGATAGAGGAGTCCAAAACTGGAGGGCATAATTTTAAGGTGAGAGGAAGAATATTTAAAAGGGACCTGAGGGGCAACTTTTTCACACAGATGGTGGCTCATGTGTGGAATGAGCTGCCAGAGGAAGTGGTGGGTGCAGTCCACATGAACCCACATAAAAGTTACAATGTTTAAAAGACATGTAGGCAGGTAGATGAATAGGAAAGGCTTAGAGAGATATGGGGCTAGTTTTATTTTGAGAACCTTGGTCATCATTCATGAGTTGGACTAAAGGGTCTGTTTCCAAGCTGTATGAATCTAAGACTATACTCAACTGTTATGTAGAGATTCGTGTTTAAACATTCACAAAATAACTCAATAGTTATTTTTGTTGCAACACTGAAACCCACTCTAGACTTGACTAAATAATGCCAGTACACATTTTGTTTGCTACTCTCATGACGCTCGATCCAAGTTAACCTTCCCAATAACAGTCAGGTTTCCACCCCGTGGCTCATTTAGTAACATGGCCTGAGAGACTCAAAGTGGATCAGCCCTTAAAGGAAACTTTAATGAAGGAGAAAACAGCCATAACAATCAACTATATTGCAATAAACACATGCCAACACACCAAAGTAAAAAAAAATTGTCAGCATATTAACAATTATTTATGTATGCTTTTAAGCCATGATGTGGAGGTGCTGGTGTTGGACTGGGGTGGACAAGTCAGAAATCACACCATACTAGGTTATAGTCTAACAGGTTTATTTAAAATCACAAGCTTTCGTAGCGCGCAGAGATAATGGGAACTGCAGATGCTGGAGAGTCCGAGATAACAAAGTGTGAAGCTGGATGAACACAGCAGGCCAAGCAGCATCTCAGGAGCAGGAAAGCTGATGTTTCGGGCCTAGACCCTTCATCAGGGAGCCCTTTTGCTGTCTTGTGCTCTTTTGTCAAAGGAAAGCTTGTGATTTCAAATAAACCTGTTACATAGATGGTGGTGGCTGCCAGGAATATGTTGCCAGCGGAGGTGGTAGACACAGACACGTTAGCATCTTTTAAGATATATTTGGACAGGTACATGGATGGACAGGGAGCAAATGGACACAGACCGTTAGAAAATAGATGACAGGTTAGACAGAGGATCTTGATCGGCGCAGGCTTGGAGGGCCGAAGGGCCTGTTCCTGCGCTATAGGTTTCTTTGTTCTTTGACTACAATCTAGTATCATATGCCTTCAACCTTCATCTGAGCCAGAGAAGCCGACTGTCATCTTTATTTGATTCTTATGGGATAATTTAATCACAGTGCTGCAATTAGTAAGCTCACAATTCTATCCTTGTGAATTAATTGTAGCCAATTTTCCTTGGATTTTTATCCCAGCAATAAGGGCTCCCGATCTTCATTGGCAGTCCACAAAAACCGACATTGACTCTAAAATATGCATACGAAGGGATATCATGATGGCTTTGGTTGGCAGTGTGAAATGAGATGTCAGTGATTGGGCAGCCCATTAAACATCTCCCCAAATTTTCATGTCATTTGAAGGCAATAGGGCAATGAACTGGAGGGTGCGTTTAACAAATTGTCATGGCACAGTTAACGATTTTAAAGAAGCATATAAAATTTGGGTACTCAACAGTCTTATACTCAAAATTCAGACACTCTTACTCACAACCATGGACCTGCTAATAACATACCAAAGTTTTATGGTCTTTTTCATTCTGTTACTTTGGAAATTGCTTTCATTCACAGATTTTGATGGAAAGTATATGGACAATATAGATAAACTATTCCACTGGTTGGGAATTCTGCAACTAGGACATAGTTTGAGGATGAAGCACAGAGCATTCAGGAGAGATGTTAGGAAGCATTCCGACACACAAAGGTTGGGAGAGGTTTGGAACTCTCTCCCACAAATGGCAGTGGATGCTGGATCAGTTGTTAATTTTAAATCTAAGATAGATACATTTTTAGTTAAGTAAAGATATTAACGGTTACATTCATAATGGCCTGGTACAGCAACTGCTCTGCCCAGGACCGTAAGAAACTACAGAAGGTGGTGTGGACAGCCCAGACCATCACAGAAGCAAATCTTCCACCCATGGACTCTATTTACACAGTTCTCTGATGCAGAAAGGTGACCAACATCTTCAAAGGACCATCACATCCCGGTAATGATCTTCTACAACCTCTTCCATCAGGCAGAAGATACAAAAGCCTGAAGACATGTACAGGCAGATTCTGAGGAAGCGTCCCAACCTGAAGTGTCAGCCTTCCTGCTCCTCTGATGCTGCCTGGCCTGCTGTGTTCATCCAACTCTACACTGTGTTAGCCAGGTTCAGAAACAGCTTCTTTCAGGCTGTTATCAGGGTGTTGAATGGCCTCTAGCCTCACATAATGTACCCTGCAATGTCTTTTTGATCTGTACATCCTTTGTTTGCTGTGATCGTGCCGTAAGCAAAGCTTTTCACAGTATTTCAGTATACATGGCAAATAGGAATCAACCAATCATTGATGGAGTTAGGGACCATGATCTCAGTGAATGTTAGAATAGGCTTGAGGGACTGGCTTCAAGAAGGACATATTAGCCCTGGAGCGTGTCCAGCGGAGATTCTCATGGATGATCCCTGGAATGGTAGGTTTACATAGAACATAGATCATTACAGCACAGTACAGGCCCTTCGGCCCTCGATGTTGCGCCGACCTGTCATACTGATCTCAAGCCCATCTAACCTACACTATTCCATATACGTCCATATGCTTATCTGAGCGTTTGTCGGCACAACATTGTGGGCTGAAGGGCCTGTTCTGTGCTGTACTGTTCTATGTTCTATGTTCTATGTTCTAATGACGATTTAAATGTACCTAAAGTTGGCGAATCTACTCCCGTTGCAGGCAAAGCGTTCCATTCGCTGTAATCCTGTCCTTGACCCCTTTTACCATCTTCTCTGTTCTTATTGAAACATCTAAATCCCGGAACCTGCAACAACCATTCCTGTCCCTGCTCTATCCACGTCTCCGAAATGGCCACAACATCGAAGTCCCAGGTACCAACCCATGCTGCAAGTTCGCCCACCTTATTCCGGACGCTCCTGGCATTGAAGTAGACACACCTCAAACCAACTTCTTGCTTGCCGGTGCCATCTTGCATCCCTGAAACTTTATTTCGGACCACCCTACTCTCAACCTTTTCTATAGTCGAACTACAATTTTGGTGCCCATCCCCCGGCTGAATTAGTTTAAACCCACCCGAATAGCCTTAGCAAATTTCCTCCCCCCCCCAAGGATATCGGTACCCCTCTGGTTCAGGTGAAGACCATCTTGCTTGTAGAGGTCTCACCCACCCCAGAAAACGCCCCAATTATCCAAGAAACCATCCCTGTTGCCACGTGTTAAACTCCTCTCTCTCCCTATTCCTCGCCTCACTAGCACATGGCACGGGCAACAAACCAGAGACAACAACTCTGTTCATCCTAGCTCTCAGCATCCATCCTAGCTCCCTGAATTTCTGCCTTAAATCCCCATCTCTCTTCCTACCTATGTCATTGGTGCCAATGTGGACCACGACTTGGGGCTGCTCCCCCTCCCCCTTAAGGATCCCAATAACACGATCAGAGACGTCACGCACCCTGGCACCTGGGAGGCAACACACTAACCGTGAGTCTCTCTCGTCCCCACAGAACCTCCGAACTGTCCCCCTAACTATGGAGTCCGCAATGACTACTGCTCTGCTCCTCTTCCCCCTTCCCTTCTGAGCAGCAGGGACAGACTCTGTGCCAGAGACCTGTGCCCCACCGCTTTCTCCTGGTAAATCGTCGCCTCCAACAGTATCCAAAACGGTATACTTATTGTTGAGGGGAATGGCCATAGGGGATCCCTGCACTGCCTGCCGGTTCCCTTTCTGTCCCCTGACTGTAACCCATCTGTCTTTCTCTTGTACCTGAAGAGTGACTACCTCCCTGTAACTCCTCTCAATAACCCCCTCTGCCTCCCGAATGATCCAAAGTTCATCCAGCTCCAGCTCCAGTTCCCTAACGCGGTTTTTAAGGAGCTGGAGTTGGCCGCACTTCCCGCAGATGTAGTCAGCAGGGACACTAGTGGTGACCTTACCTCCCACATTCTGCAGGAGGAACATTCAACTGCCCTGACCTCCGTTCCCATTATTCTAAATTGCCAAGACTGTTAAAAAATAAAGAATGCAAAATAAACTTGTTACGTTACCAATCAGGTGTACAGAACCTTTTTTTTGGTTAGAGGAGGAGGATGGGTGGGACACACTACCCGGGTAGTGTTTCGGGTAACTCAACCACACATATATATTACCTCACTTACTCACCAGTCCCGTGTCGGCTCCTGCTCAGCGTCCCTCCGCCTATTCACGAGGTAAGCTTTTTATAAATTCAAAAACAGTGACTCACCGGCTTCCTGACAGGCTCCTGCTCCAAGCTCCCACTCGCACTGCTGCTCAATCAGAAATGGTTTACTGAAATGGTTTAATGTATGATGTGTGGCTAAGGATCCTGGGATTGTACTCATTAGAGTTTAGAATGTTGAGGGGAGATCTAATAGAAACTTACAAGATAATGTAGGGCTTAGAAGTGGTGGACACTGAGAAGTTGTTTCCATTAGACGGGGAGACTAGGACCCGTGGGCACTACCTTAAAATTAGAGGGGGTAAATTTAAAACTGAAATGAGGAGGCATTTCTTCTGCCAGAGAGTGGTGGGCTTGTGGAATTCATTGTCACAGAGTGCAGTGGAGGCTGGGGCGTTAGATGCCTTCAAGGCAAAGATCGACAAATTCTTGATCTCACAAGGAATCAAGGGCTACGGGGACAGTGCAGGGAAGTGGAGTTGAAATGCCCATCAGCCATGATTTAAATGGCGGAGTAGACTTGGTGAACTGAATGGCCTTACTTCCAAGCCTATGTCTTATGGTCTTATGGACTGAAATGGCAAACCTATCACAATGTTCCCATGGGAGGGAACTTTAGCTCCTGAATTTTTTGTACTGACAATGTTTCAACATGGATGATTCATGCTGCATTGATGTGGAAATGCTGGTGTCGGACTAGGGGAGACAAAATCCGAAGTCGCATGGCACCGAGTTGGAGTCTAATGGGCTTATTTGAAATCACAAGCTTTTTGAGCACTGCTCCTTTGTCAGCTGAGTCTAAGAATTAGGACAAGGCCATTTAGGAGAGATGTTAGGAAGCATATCTACACATAAAGGGTAATGTTTGGAACTCGCTTCCGCAAACAGCAGTGGACACTTGATAAGTTACGAATTTTAAATCAGAGATAGATACATTTTTGTTAAGAAAAGGTATTGAGAGATATGGGTCAAAGGCTGGTACATAGAATGAGGACACAGATCAGCCATGGTCTCATTGAATAGCAGAACAGATGCAAGGGGCTGAATGGCCTACTCTTGTTCGTATATTCCTATTCAATGCAAATTTTACTTTTGCGATGGTCCTGTCAACTCCAAAACCATCACAAACCACACTGCTTTCAGCATCCTGACTGCCTTCACTTTAATGTTTAACTTTAATACTTATTTCTTTCTACCATGTCCTGGAGTTTTTGCACCGCGGTCCTTATACTTAAGCTGGTGTCATGTGTGATGGCATTGAAGACTTATTCACTGTACTCCTGTACTTGAGTATACCTGACAATAAAGTCTAAACGTAAATCTGTATCTAAATCTAAAATCTATGCCCTCCAGTCCTCAATCCCACTGCAGAACTTATTCAGTTCATTGCTGGCTTTGGGGGAACATTGCATGCACAGATTGGTCACTGTGTTTCCCTGTATTGGAATTGTGACCATGTTTCAAAAACATATATTCATTGTAAAGTACTTTAGGATGTCCTAAGAGAGAGGAAGTACAAGTTGTTTGTTCCTCTTTTCTGTCTTCGCTTCTGGGGATCATGCCAGAGATCATTGAGTCATAGAAATGCTTATATGAAACAGGGTGCAGAGCAAAACAAAAAAAAAGAAATTTCCGGAAAAGCTCAGCAGGTCTGGCACCATTTGTGAAGAAAAATCAGTTAACTTTTCGGGTTGGGTGACCCTTCCTCAGAGGGTTACTGGACCCGAAACGTTAACTCTGATTTTTACTTTGTGGGCGCTTCCAGACCCGCTGAGTTTTTTCAGTGATTTCTATTTTTGTTCCTGACTTACAGCAC
The DNA here is from genome assembly GCF_030684315.1 of Stegostoma tigrinum. Lineage (NCBI taxonomy): Eukaryota > Metazoa > Chordata > Chondrichthyes > Orectolobiformes > Stegostomatidae > Stegostoma > Stegostoma tigrinum. The sequence continues at coordinate 97,075,871 of NC_081361.1, read as the reverse complement.
CTGCAATTCTTTTGGTTTTTCCTTTGCAGAGAAAAACAACTTGAGTAAGTCTCAAGTGGAAAGGAGATGAGCTGTAAGGAAAAATTAAAGAAGTTTAAGCCTCACAGTCGATAAAGATGATGGTTAAGCAGGAATCTCACTGAGGATATAAAATATTAAACGGTATATACATATATATGCATGGTGCACCCACAGCCCTACTTCAAATAGTGCCAGAAGGGACGTAATGGTAATAAGTAAAAGTAAATGTCTTTACTCAAAGTGATATATTTTTTGAGAATATTTTAAGCAATCTTACTTTTTTGGAATTCTCTTCCTAAATCCCACTTGATAGAAGGAAATGAAGAATTCATCCAACAACATCGCTCGTAGCAACTGCTTGCCTTATCAATAAAAGAAGGCTTGAAAACTTGAAGTCCAGAGTTGAAAGCAAAACCAGAATTAAAATTATTTTCAGATACCCAACTGCACTCGTCCTCATGCTCATAATCCAATCTGTGTGAACCTACATTTAGTTTCATTAAAATTCATCTTGTGCATACAATATATATTGAATCGTCCTACTTTGGTCTGGTTTCTTTGTCTCTTTGGATTATCATTCTTCAGGCACCATTACCAGACACTTGTCTGAAAAGTTTTTTTTTGTGTGTGTGTCTGTGTGTGATCATTCTTTAACGCTTATTCCAAATGCTGATGAATTTAAGACCTCCAGGAGTCTTCTATGACATGTACAAATGACATTATTAAAATTGTACAGCCGATCTGAGAATAGGTTATCTGCTCCTTGATTAGTTCACAGTTTACTCTGTTTCGTATTCATGCAGAAATTCACACAAGTACTTGCTGTTCAACATCCCCTGTGCAACTATTCTGAGTCTAAGAAGCAGTGAGCCCTTTAGACTGGCAAGGTCATTTGGATATTCATACAGCAGCAATAAGAGGCACTGAGAATGAAAAAGAATTCATGATTAAAATATGCAGTGAGCCATCCCAAAGGAGTGCTAATCATAATAGAGTGAAGCCCTGTTATTGTCACTTTGTTTTCAATGGCTTAACAAATTGTTAGTAATAATCAAAAAGCTTTATGGTTGGACTGGATTGACTTTCTCATACCCGTCAAAATTAATTTAATCCCTCAGCTGGTGATGGGTTCCCAAACTGCGCTTCATGGATGTGAGATTATTCTAGAAGTTTGAAGCAAAGTTTGCGCAAGGGAAATCAAATGTAGGTGCTATGGGATCCCTCATAAATTGAGATGGAATGACTAACTCGGCGACCCCAATTTTAACCTCATGCTCCCTAACAGGGACGTGAAGGGGATTGTGCAGAATTCATTCATTTCCTCCCCATCCCCACTGTTTGTTGTGATGTTCGGCTGAAGGAACCTCTAGGCAAAAGCAACTGTGTACTGTTCGGGTCACTTTTATCACTGGAATTCCCAAACCGACTGGCAAAACTTAATGGGATGGGGTAGGCTTCAGAAAAGGACTGAAATACAATTTTGAGGGACCAACTCATCTGCACTTTTGGAATCTCAGAATTCTTATAGTGCAGAAGGAGGCCATTCAGTCCATTGTGCCTAAACCTGCACTACTATCCAGTCTGACTCTCTTACCTCTTGCTTAGTTCTTGTCTTTTCCCCATACACCCGTACACCATTACTATCCAAAACCCAAAATCCAATACCCTCTTGAACTAAAGACAACAACATAGAACATAGAACAGTACAGTGCTGTACATGCCCTTTGGCCCACGGTGTTGTGCCAAACTTTTACCCTGATCCTGACGTCTACCTCCGCCCCTACCTTCTACTATCATCCATATGCCTATCCAATAGCTGCTTAAATGCCCCTAATGAGGCCGACTCCTCTACCCTCTCCGGCAATGCATTCCACACCCCTGCCACCCTCTGAGTAAACATCCCTGATAGCATAGCACTCTCGCAGTACTGCGCTGGAGACCCTGTCTGGGATTCACCAGGTCTCTGAGTTTTTTCGAGGACTGAACCGAGGAGGAACTTCTCCACCCAAAGGATTGTGAATCTTTGGAATCCCCTTCCCAGTGTAGCAATTGAGGCTACGTTGTTGAATGTTTTTAAGTCAAGGATAGATAGATTGTTGAACAGTGAAGGAATTAGGGCTATGGCATGCAGGTGAGTAAGTGGAGCTGAGTCCTTGAAAAGATCAGCCATGATTTTATTCAACGGTGAAGAGGGTTGACGGGCCAGGTGGCCTACTCCCGCTCCTGTTTCGTATATTCTTATGTTCCAAAGTGCGCATGATGGAGCCACTTCAGAGTTTTGTGATTTGAGAGCCATTTCAACTTCCCCTCCCACTCCTTAGACGACATGTCCATCCTGTGCCTCCTGCAGTGCCACAATGATGCCACCCGAAGGTTGCAGGAACAGCAACTCATATTCCGCTTGGGAACCCTGCAGCCCAATGGTATCAATGTGGACTTCACAAGCTTCAAAATCTCCCCTGTCCCCACTGCATCCCAAAACCAGCCCAACTTGTCCCCACCTCCCTAACCTGTTCTTCCTCTCACCTATCCCCTCCTCCCACCTCCAGCTGCACTTCCATCTCCTACCTACTAACCTCATCCCGCCCCCTTGGCCTGTCTGTCTTCCCCGGACTGACCTATCCCCTCTCCTCTCCACCTATCTTCTCTACCCACCTTCAGTCTGCCTCCCCCCGTCTCCTTATTTATTTCAGAACCCTCTCCCCATACCCCTTTTCTGATGAAGGGTCTAGGCCCGAAACGTCAGCTTTTGTGCTCCTAAGATGCTGCTTGGCCTGCTGTGTTCATCCAGCCCCACACTTTGTTATCTGTGATTTTGCTTGTTTGGATATCCTTCCCTCACTCATGTCGTCCTTGATGGCTGCTCATATTATAATTGAATGGATGCTATCTCAAACAGATCAGAGAACGAAGAGTTGGAAGTGATGGTAGCATTACATAAAGCTCTGATTAGGGGCCTCAGATAGAACATAGAACATAGAACAGTACAGCACAGAACAGGCCCTTCAGCCCACAATGTTGTGCCGACCATTGATCCTCATGGATGCACCCTCAAATTTCTGTGACCATATGCATGTCCAGCAGTCTCTTAAATGACCCCAATGACCTTGCTTCCACAACTGCTGCTGGCAACGCATTCCATGCTCTCACAACTCTCTGCGTAAAGAACCTGCCTCTGACATCCCCTCTATACTTTCCACCAACCAGCTTAAAACTATGACCCCTCGTGCTAGCCATTTCTGCCCTGGGAAATAGTCTCTGGCTATCGACTCTATCTATGCCTCTCATTATCTTGTATACCTCAATTAGGTCCCCTCTCCTCCTCCTTTTCTCCAATGAAAAGAGACCGAGCTCAGTCAACCTCTCTTCATAAGATAAGCCCTCCAGTCCAGGCAGCATCCTGGTAAACCTCCTCTGAACCCTCTCCAAAGCATCCACATCTTTCCTATAATAGGGCGCCCAGAACTGGACGCAGTATTCCAAGTGCGGTCTAACCAAAGTTTTATAGAGCTGCAACAAGATCTCACGACTCTTAAACTCAATCCCCCTGTTAATGAAAGCCAAAACACCATATGCTTTCTTAACAACCCTGTCCACTTGGGTGGCCATTTTAAGGGATCTATGTATCTGCACACCAAGATCCCTCTGTTCCTCCACGCTGCCAAGAATCCTATCCTTAATCCTGTACTCAGCTTTCAAATTCGACCTTCCAAAATGCATCACCTCGCATTTATCCAGGTTGAACTCCATCTGCCACCTCTCAGCCCATCTCTGCATCCTGTCAATGTCCCGCTGCAGCCTACAACAGCCCTCTACACTGTCAACGACACCTCCGACCTTTGTGTCGTCTGCAAACTTGCTGACCCATCCTTCAATTCCCTCGTCCAAGTCATTAATAAAAATTACAAACAGTAGAGGCCCAAGGACAGAGCCCTGTGGAACCCCACTCACCACTGACTTCCAGGCAGAATATTTTCCTTCTACTACCACTCGCTGTCTTCTGTTGGCCAGCCAATTCTGTATCCAAGCAGCTAAGTTCCCCTGTATCCCATTCCTCCTGACCTTCTGAATGAGCCTTCCATGGGGAACCTTATCAAATGCCTTACTGAAGTCCATATACACCACATCCACAGCTCGACCCTCATCAACCTTACTAGTCACATCCTCAAAAAACTCGATAAGGTTTGTAAGGCATGACCTACCCCTCACAAAGCCGTGTTGACTGTATTTGATCAAGCCATGCTCTTCCAGATGGTCATAAATCTTATCCCTCAGAATCCTTTCTAACACCTTGCAGACAACAGACGTGAGACTTACCGGTCTATAATTGCCGGGGATTTCCCTATTTCCTTTCTTGAAGAGAGGAATTACATTTGCCTCTCTCCAGTCCTCAGGTACGACTCCAGTGGAGAGCGAGGATGCAAAGATCTTCGCAAGTGGCGAAGCAATTGCATTTCTCGCTTCCCAAAGCAGCCGAGGACAAATCTGATCCGGGCCTGGCGACTTGTCAATCTTAATGTTTGACAAAATTTTCAGTACATCAGCTTCCTCTATCTCTATCCATTCCAGCATGCACACCTGCTCTTCAAAGGTTTCATTCACTACACAGGTCGTTTCTTTCGTAAAGACAGAAGCAAAAAACTCATTTAGGGCTTCCCCTACCTCCTCAGGCTCCACACACAAGTTCCCTATGCTATCCCTGATCGGCCCTACTCTTTCTTTGACCATTCTCTTATTCCTCACGTAAGTGTAAAATGCCTTTGTGTTTTCCCGGATTCCTTCTGCCAAGCCTTTCTCGTGCCCCCTCCTGGCTCTCCTCAGACCATTTTTGAGCTCCTTCCTTGCCTGCATGTAATCCTCTCTAGCTGAACTTGACCCTAGCTTCCTCCACCTTATGTAAGCTACCTTCTTCCTTTTCACTAGAAGCTCCACCGCTCTCGTCATCCAAGGTTCCTTTATCTTACCCCGTCTTGCCTGTCTCAGAGGGACATATTTACTCATCACTCCCAACAACTGTTCCTTAAACCATCTCCACATGTCTATAGTTCCCTTACCATGGAACAACTGCTCCCAGTCCATGCTTCCTAACTCGTGTCTAATCGCATCATAGTTTCCTCTTCCCCAATTAAATATCCTCCCATTCTGCCTAATCCTCTCCTTCTCCATAGCTATGTAGAATGAGAGTGTGTTATGGTCACTATCACCAAAATGCTCTCCCACCACAAGATCTGATACCTGCCCCGGCTCGTTTCCGAGCACCAAGTCTAGAATGGCCTCTCCCCTCGTCGGCCTGTCAACGTACTGCGTTAGGAAACCCTCCTGAACACACCTTACAAAAACAGCTCCATTCAAATCTTCTGCTCGAAGGAGGTTCCAATCAATATTAGGAAAGTTAAAGTCACCCATTACAACAACCCTACTGCGTCCACACTTTTCCAAAATCTGCCGACCTATGCTTTCTACAATCTCCCTGCTGCTATTGGGGGGCCTGTAGTAAACCCCTAACGAGGTGACTACTCCCTTGCTGTTCCTAATTTCCACCCATACTGACTCAGTAGGCAGATCTTCCTCGACAATGGAAGCTTCTGTAGCTGTGATACCCTCTCTGATTAGTAGTGCTACACCCCCTCCTCTTTTTCCCCCCTCCCTATTCTTTTTAAATGTTCTAAACCCTGGAATATCCAGCAACCATTCCAGCCCATGAGAAACCCATGTCTCTGTTATGGCCACAACATCATAGCACCAGGTACTGATCCATGCTCTAAGTTCATCACTTTTATTCCTGATACTCCTTGCATTAAAGCAAACACACTTTAACCGATCCCTTGGTTCCTTCCCAGGAAAATCCTTCCCACTAGCTGGTCTACCTCTTGCTACTGCCTCACCTGCATCAACGCTCACCTCTGGTATACAGCTCAGGTTCCCAGATGAAGTGATGAGTTCAGGTGCTGCACCTCAGGAAGAATATCCTTTCTTTGAAAGAGGCACAACTCTGATTTATCAGAGTGATGTTTGAGCTAAAGGGGTTAAATTATGAGATTTGGACGCACTGACTAGATTTGCATCCACTGAATGTGGAGTCATATAGCACAGAAAAGGCCCTTTGCCTCATCAAGTCTGTCCTGCCAAAAATACACTCCTGTCCACTCTCGGCCCAATCTCCTGCATTATTCCCATAGCCTTGAATGTTCTGGTACTTTCAAGTGCTCATCCAAGTACTTTTTTAAAAGTTGTGAGCTTTCCCATCTCGACTACCCTCCCAAGCAGAGCATTCCAGACCCCCACCACCTTCTGGGTGAAAAGTCTTTTCCTCAAATCCCCTCTGAACCTCCTGCATTTGACTTTCAAATTGTGCCCTCTTGTTATTGATCCTTCTTCTAAGGGAAACAGCTGCCTCCTACCCACCTTGTCCATGCCCTTCATAATCTTCTGCAACTCTCTCTGCTTGAAAAAAAACACATCCTGAGCTTATTGAGCCTCTCTTCATCGCTGAACTGCTCCAACCCAAGCAACGTCCTGGTGACTCTCTGAAAACCGAAAGAAAAATTTCAGAGTTAAAGTTTCGGCCCAGAGTTCTGAGAAAGGGTCACCAGATCCGAAATGTTAGCTCTTGATTTTTTTCTTCATGGATGCTGCCAGACCTGCTGTGCACTTCCAACAATTTCTGTTTCTGATCCTGTAGACTCTTTTCCTCTGCATAAAAACTGAAAGAACTGCGGATGCTGTAAATCAGGAACAAAAACAGAATTTGCTGGAAAAGCTCAGCAGATCTAGCAGCATCTGTGAAGGAAAGAGCCAGAGTTAATCTTAATTGTGTGTGTGTGTGTGTGTGTGTGTGTGTGTGTGTGTGTGTGTGTCTGTGTGGACTCTATTCTGCACCCTATCTAACGCAATCAGATCTTTCCTATACACTGCACATAGTACTCCAGCTGTGGCCTAGCTAACCTCCTATACAGCTCCAACATCAAGCTGATTGAACAGTTTAAGTTACTGCAGAAGGTTAGGGTAGTTACAGTCAGACCACTACTTCTGGTCCGGGGTCCCAGAACAGGAGTAGCAATATCATCGGGAGCTAGGACTACTTTTTTATTACTTGTTCAAAGGATATGAGCAGCATTTGATGAATCAATGTTTAAGGTCCATTCCTGGTTGTCCTTGGAACATTGTTAGTGAGTTATTTTCTTTGATTAAGCAACTTTTGGGAATTCTGCATTCAATTCTGGTCTCCCCGCTATAGGAAAAGTATTGTTAAACTTGAAAGGTTTCAGAAAAAGATTTAACAGGGTGTAGCTGGGGCTGGAGGGTTTGAGCTACAGGGAGGTGCCGAATAGGCTGGGGTTATTTTCCTTGGAACATTGGAGGCTGAGGAGTGACCTTATAGAGATTTATAAAATCATGAAGGGCATGGATAGGGTGAACAGCCAAGGTCTTTTTCCTGGGGTGGGTGAGTCCAAAACTAGAGGGCATAGGTTTAAGGTGAGAGGGGGGGAAAGAGTTAAAAGGGATTTAAGGGGCAACTTTTTCACGCAGAGGGTGGTGTGTGTATGGAATGAGCTGCCAGAGGAAGAGGTGGAGTCTGGTACAATTATAACATTTAAAAGGCATCTGGATGTGTGCAATAACAGGAAAGGTTTGGAGGGATATGGGCCAAAAGCCTGCAAATGGGATTAGATTAATTTAAGGTATCTAGTCATTATGGACCAGTTAGACTAAGGGTCTGTTCCATGCTGTAAAACTTCAATTCTACATTCTCTGGAACCGAGCAAACCTACCGAATACATATCCTCTATTATAACAAGATGTAGAGCTGGATGAACACAGCAGGCCAGGGAGCATCAGAGGAGCAGGAAAACTGACATTTCTGGCCCAGACCCTTCTTCAGAAATGGGGGAACGGGGAAGAGGGTTCTGAAATAAATAGGGAGAGACGGGGAGGCGGATCGAAGGTGGATAGAGGAGAAGATAGTTGGAGAGGAGACAGACAGGTCAAAGAAGCGACGATGGAGCCAGTAATGGTGAGTGTGGGTGGGGAGGTAGGGAGGAGACAGGTCAGTCCGGGGAGGATGGACATGTCAATGGGGCAGGATGAGGTTAGTAGGCAAGAAATGAGGGTGCAGCTTGAGGTGGGAGGAGGGAATAGATGAGAGGAAGAACAGGTTAGGCAGGCTGATGAGCTGGGCTGGTTTTGGGATGCAGTGGGGCAAGGGGAGATTTTGAAGCTTGTGAAATCCACATTGATATCATTGGGCTGCAGGATTCCTGAGCGGAATATGATTTGCTGTTCCTGCAACCTTCGGGTGGCATCATTGTGGCACTGCAGGAGGCCCATGATAAACATGTCATCTAAGGAATGGAAGGGGGCATTGAAATAGTTTGTGACTGGGAGGTGCAGTTGTTTATTGTGAACCAAGCATCGGTGGTCTGCAAAGCGGTCCCCAAGCCTCCGCTTGGTTTCCCCAATGTAGAGGAAGCCACACCGGGTGCAATGGATACAGTATACCACATTGGCGGATATGCAGGTGAACATCTGCTAGATATGGAAGGTCATCTTGGGGCCTGGGATGGGGGTGAGGGAGGAGGTGTGGGGGCAGGTGTAGTACTTCCTGTGGTTGCAGGGGAAAGTGCTGTGTGTGGTGGGGTTGGAGGGGAGTGTGGAGCGGACAAGGGAGTCACAGAGAGAGTGGTCCCTCCGGAGAGAAGATAAGGGTGGGGAGGGAAAAATGTCTTTAGTGGTGGGGATGGCAGAAGTTTCAGAGGATGATGTGTTGGATAAACCATCCAGCTCTACACCTTGTTATCTCGGATTCTCCAGCATCTGCAGTTCCTATTATCTCTCACCTACCTGTATGAACTGCTCAACAAGACACGATCACAGTTCAATTCATTCACCCTCTACCATCGTGGTGGATGTCTATTTTGACTATAGTCATTTTTAATCAACGCCTTCAGGCACATTAGGATCTCTGGGCAAAGTGAATTTGAAACGAGGGTTATCTATCTCCATCTCTGCCATCACACTGTAAAAGTCTCCAACTTGACTATCTATTTAATTGCATATTTGTTTATTATTTAATTTCATGGACAGTATTTAATTGTTAAATGAAGAACATACTTGCACTGAAGAAGTTTAGGGAAGATTCATGAGCTCATTCCTGGAGTGAAGGATTTGTCTGAAAGGTAAAGGCTAAGCGGGTAGGTCCTATACTCATAGGACTTCGTGCGGGATGATATTTTCTCCATTTAAATCTTCTATTAAAAGTTGGTATCTCTGTGAAACTAGCATTTAGAATCATAGAGCTTTGCAGCAACAGAAACAGACCCTTTGATCTAACTCGTTCATCCCAATCAGATATCCTAAATTAATCTAGCCCTATTTGCCAGCATTTGGCCCATATCCCTTTAAGCTCTTCCTATTCATGTCCCCGTCCAGATACTGTGAATTGTTGTAACTGTATCAGTCACCATCATTTCTTCTGGCAGCTCATTCCTTGCACTCATCATCTTCTGTGTCAAAAAGTTGCCCCTTTGGTCCCCTTTAAAATCTTTCCCCTCTCTCATCTTAAGCTATGCCCTCCAGTTTTGGACTCCCCCACCCTGGGATAAAAAAGACCTTGGCTATTCACCCTATCCATTTCCCTCATGGTTTTATAAACCTCAGTAAGTTCACCCCTTAGCCTCTGACACTCCAGGGAAAATACCCCAGCCTATTCAACCTCTCCTTAAAGCTCAAGCCTTCCAACCCTAAAACTTTTCAGAACCATTTCAAGTTTCACAACATCTTTTCTCTCACAGGTAGACCAGAATTGGATGCTATCTTCCATAAGCTGTTGCCTTGAACTGTGTAAGGTCTGGAGTCACTTGTGGTCCAAACCAAGAGAAGACGGCAAATTTGCACCACTGTTGGTTTTTCTCCCTCATTCTTTCACAGGATGAGGGCATCACTGGCCATGCAGCATTTATTGCCCATCCCTAATTGACCAGTTGAAAGTTAATCACATTGCTGCAGGCCTGGAGTCACATATAGGTCAGACCAGGTAAGGATGGCGGTTTCCTTCCCTAAATGGGGTTAATGGACCAGACAGATTTTTCCCAAATTGACAATGGATTCATGGTCATCATTCGACTCTTAATTCCAGAGTCTAATGTTATTCAAATTGCATTATCTGCCAAGGTGCAATTCTAACCTGGGTCCTTGAAATGATATCTGGGTCTCTGGATTATTAGTGCAGTGATAATACCACTAGGCCATTGCCTCCCCAATGGGCTTTATAACAAGGGTACCTCAATCTTTGTAATTTCAAATTTTATTCATTCAAAATTTCTCTATTTGCCAATGGATGGGATTCAGACATGTGCCTCTGAACACAAATGTGGTGCAGTGACGTTACCATTAAACCAGCAAGTCGCATTATTGCAACATCCTAAATTCTGAGGCTAACTGACAGTGAGTAAGCTGAGAGGATGTTTCGCAGGTGAAACCTAGAACAAAGGACCACACTTTCAGAAAAAGGGGTCTCCCTTTTAAAACACACATGAGGAGGAATTTCTTCTCTCAGAGTATTGCTAATCTTTGCTGTTTACTATCCCAGACAACAGTGGAGAATGGCTTGTTTAATAGCATAACAGCATGAGATTTTTCCATCTGCACATATTATGGTTGGTTTAGGTGGTAAGCAGGAATATAGATTCAAGATCGCAATCAGATGAGTCATGATCTTATTGACTGATGGATAACACATCAATGGCCTATTCCTGCATCTATTGCTTATTGACAACATGTCCTGGACTTTCCACGTTTCTGCGACAGTCAAGAAGGCACAACAACGTCGCTTCTTCCTCAGGCGACTCAGGAAATTTGGCAAATCCATAAGGCCCCTCACCAACTTCTACAGATGCCCCATTGAAAGTATACTGTCCGAGTGCATAACGGCCTGGTACGGTAACTGCTCTGCCCAGGACTGTAAGAAACTACAGAAGGTGGTGTGCACAGCCCAGGCCTTCACGGAAGCCAATCTTCCACCCTTCCACTACAGTCCATATTATAGCCTTCCCAATTTGGCCCCGACTGTGAACAGCTTTTCTGATGAAGGGCCTAGGCCGGAAACGTCAGCTTTCATGCTCCTCTGATGCTGCTTGGCCTGCTGTGTTCATCCAGCTGTACACCTTGATTTCTCTTCCATCCATGGCCTCTATTTGCATGCCGCAGAAATGCTACCAATATCAAAGGCCCCTCCCAACCTGGTGATCCTCTCCCGTAATCTCTTCTGTCAGACAGAAGATACAGATGCTTGAACATATGCACTAACAGGTTCAAGAACATCTTCTTCCCTGCCGTTATTAAACTAATGAATGGAATCTCTAATGTCAAATAATACCGGTCTTGTTAATGTTGATCCTGCTTTGTGCACGTCCTGTGCAGTGTAATCTGTATGCCTCTGTCTAAGCACCCTACGCTCTGTATGTCCTTGCTTACTGTGACCTGCCTGTTCTGTTCACAAACAGAGCTTTTCACTGTATGTAGGCTTCATGACGATATTAAATCAATCAAATCAAAAATTCTTAGGGGTGAATAACAATGGGAGTTAGTCAGTGACATTATGTGTTAGTTCTTCAAACTTATTGAAATTATTGGGTAGCCAAAGCGTGATTAATAGATGAAACTGAGTACAAGCATTGGGACCAGACTCCTTTATATTATTAACAATTCCCATGCCATTCAGTGGCTTAGGCGACATGGACATTGGAATCTGTTCTTTTTGATCTTCACGGTGAAAATTATATCATTTGAAAAAAGTTTGAATGCTGGTAGTTGGAAATAAGGGCTCCTTATTGCAAATAGCCTACTCCATTAAGACAGTAATGATCTCTTATTCCATTAAGTCTTATTTTGTGTACGAGAAGCAGCAACTGTAATGATGATAATTTTGCTACAGATGATTATAATGATGGCACAGCAGTGAGCTTAACAACAGCCCTAACCTCTGCTGAATAGATGATTCAAATACTGGCAACCGTCCTATTTCTGCAGATGTCTCTGGAGCTGCTCAGCTCTGCTTGGCAATGCATAATTACACTAAAGATTGATAACATAGCACTGACTAAACATTTTGATAAGTGAAAAAAAAAGCATTCACAAATTCAATCTGGGCTGATTGTACTTCACTGATAATTGGCCTTTCAAAAGGTCTCATTTCTTTATCTCCTCTGAGAAAATATTGAAAGTTTTTGTGTCAGATTTCACACAAGGAAGCTTTCCAGATGACAAACTCCTAAAGAACTATCAAGTGAGAAGTTAATTTGGAAATGTACGCTGTTGTAAAGGGCATTTCATGTACAAATGAAGCCGTGTAAATTGCGGCTGTGTACTTCTCACTCACGTCCAATTAGTAAGTCCTTCCACCTCCCACGGTCTATTTCACCAATGTTGATTTCATCAGGATTAAAAGGCCAAAGGGTCTAGGCCCAAAACGTCAGCTTTCCTGCTCCTCTGATGCTGCTTGGCCTGCTGTGTTCATCCAGCTCTACACCTTGTTGTCTCATACTCAACACAAATTAAGTTTGCCTATTCTGAAGAGAAGTGTTAGTCGGAATCTGCTTCCCTTTGTTGGAAATTCTCTTCCTTTTCCTTTTAGCAGATTCAAAAAGCAAGTCAGAAATGCATCTGACAATTAACTTTATTTATTAATGTGTCAAACATTAATTTTTAAGCTTCATACAAAGCAGAGCACATTAGCCTGATGAGCGAAAAACTTGTTGGGAATTGTGAGAGAGTGTTTTATCTAAGACTGGCAGTCAAAATTCCTATCAAGAGAAACTTTTTATAGTTGCTTTTCATTTTCTACTTTTCGATGGATTTGACTCCTCTGTGGGTGTTTTAAGAACTTTACATCAAACATGTTGCTGGACAATTACTAGGGACCTCATTTCCCATTATCTTTGCTTCCGATCTGTGCTGTGGCCAAATTAAATGTTTTGTTGTGCAAACATTTAGCCTCCTAACTCTTGCAATCTCTACAGCAAAAAGAAGCATTATCTATATTGCAGTCATTTCCTTTTTTTTCCCTCCCCCGCTGTGATGAAAACCCATGTTTAAAAAGCCTTTGTTTAAGTCTAACAACATGCTTAAATGAATCCTATTAATATAAAATAGCTTATTTATTTAATAATCTACCTTGCTGGGCCCCACTAATTGCATTATTTTTGGTCCTCAAATTAATCTTCTCTAATGGTTATTGAAGATGTGATGAAATCCTCAATTTGTCTTATGATGAAAGATTTATTAAAATATAAATATAACTTTTAGAAGTTGGATTTTAGAGTTGAGGTAGGTGGGTGTTATTTATTTATGTGAAGGGTGTTCCTTATAAAAAAGAAAACAAGGTCAGAACAAGGTCTCCAAGTGCAATAATGAAATTAATCATTTGTCATAAAACAGGTGACTGCAGGCCCCTGTGGTGTCAATGGAAAGATGCTTGCACTGTTGGATTTATAACAGATAGGGCAAACATGTAAAACCATCAGCTTTGTTTTCAGTTCATAAGAATCTGAGATGAGCAAGTTCAGAAGACAAGAGTGCTGAGTTGAGAAACAAGTTTAGTTTTTGTCCAAGAAGCAGGGGATAATTCAGAGAAGAAGTCACCTCAGCAGAATGACTAAGCTTGTGAAACTCCCGAGCCAAGAGAATTTGGATGGAAATCTGAAGTTTATTAGAACAAGAAAGCTTGAATTTTTGGATTTGAGAGAAGTTCATGTTAGCAAGCTTCAAAAGAGCTCATCTTCTCCACAGTTCACAGCAAATAAATTATAAGTAGTAGTTTAAATACAACTTCAAGAGTTGGGATGGATGTTTATACTCTCTGGAACCGAGTCTCTGTAACGGACAGTGTAAGGAAACATATTAAAACTTTGTATTAACGTGTGTTGTATGCTCATTGTAATTGTCATCCATATTTAGTAACTGTTTAATTATTTCTTCTTTTGTGTAATATTTTATTGTTAGAGAAGACCTCCAGCTTTTTGTGACTAACCACTATGTTAGAACATAGAACATAGAACATAGAACAGTACAGCACAGAACAGGCCCTTCAGCCCACAATGTTGTGCCGACCATTGATCCTCATGGATGCACCCTCAAATTTCTGTGACCATATGCATGTCCAGCAGTCTCTTAAATGACCCCAATGACCTTGCTTCCACAACTGCTGCTGGCAACACATTCCATGCTCTCACAACTCTCTGCGTAAAGAACCTGCCTCTGACATCCCCTCTATACTTTCCACCAACCAGCTTAAAACTATGACCCCTCGTGCTAGCCATTTCTGCCCTGGGAAATAGTCTCTGGCTATCGACTCTATCTATGCCTCTCATTATCTTGTATACCTCAATTAGGTCCCCTCTCCTCCTCCTTTTCTCCAATGAAAAGAGACCGAGCTCAGTCAACCTCTCTTCATAAGATAAGCCCTCCAGTCCAGGCAGCATCCTGGTAAACCTCCTCTGAACCCTCTCCAAAGCATCCACATCTTTCCTATAATAGGGCGCCCAGAACTGGACGCAGTATTCCAAGTGCGGTCTAACCAAAGTTTTATAGAGCTGCAACAAGATCTCACGACTCTTAAACTCAATCCCCCTGTTAATGAAAGCCAAAACACCATATGCTTTCTTAACAACCCTGTCCACTTGGGTGGCCATTTTAAGGGATCTATGTATCTGCACACCAAGATCCCTCTGTTCCTCCACGCTGCCAAGAATCCTATCCTTAATCCTGTACTCAGCTTTCAAATTCGACCTTCCAAAATGCATCACCTCGCATTTATCCAGGTTGAACTCCATCTGCCACCTCTCAGCCCATCTCTGCATCCTGTCAATGTCCCGCTGCAGCCTACAACAGCCCTCTACACTGTCAACGACACCTCCGACCTTTGTGTCGTCTGCAAACTTGCTGACCCATCCTTCAATTCCCTCGTCCAAGTCATTAATAAAATAAGAAGCAAGAAAGAACATAAAAGCAAGAAAATAAAAAGCAAGAAAGTAGAATTGAATATGATCGAATTGACCATGATTTCATTGAACGGTAGAACAGATCCAATGGGCCAAATGGCCTATTTATGCTTCTATTTCTTATGGATTTATGCATGTAGAGATGGGCATTCATTAAGGCTTAGGTTTGAGAGAAACTGTATTGAGTGTTATGCGTTTGCCAAGTATTTATTTGCGATACAACGACATGTTAAAAATGAAGAATTGACCCA